>NC_092095.1:52330946-52348446 GCF_045679555.1 Salvelinus alpinus
TTTATCGCCTGTTCGTGAGCTCGTATGACTTTTAGTCCGTCTATTAACAACTTCCTTTGGTTTCTTGCCATGTAGGATTTGGTATCCATGCGATCTGCAGACACTTCGCGAATGAGCCTCGCTTGACTGTTGACTAGAGGGCTGTATAGATAGAGAAGGTATAGTCTGGTCACTGCTGCGGAGGAGTTTGAGGAGTTTGCAGGCCGCACAGGGCACGGTTTTACAACCTCCCAACGATTTAGCGATGTTTTCTGTAAAGGTGATATTCGGTCCTTATGAGCTTTCGTGCTATTTAGACACTTCAACCACCTCAAGGAATTATTTGGTCTGTATCGCACTCCAAGTGTACTTTGCGAAATATGCGTTCGATAAAGTTTGAGGCAAAGGTCCATCATTTTCTCTCTCCCAATGTAGGCCCTGGCCCCCGTGGGAACCCTGCAGCTTTCGCACACAGTAAAAATGTCAGGAGTAATGCCCCACCAAAGACGTAATGTAATACACGGCAGCGTTCTCCGCATAACATATACGAGTCAGGCCTTCAATCTTAGGTTTAAATACCCTCCATTTGACATTACGACAGGCCATTGCACATTCTTTGCATGCCTTCATGTATGAGGAGGAGTACGCCAGAACCCTATCATTAGTAGAGGTTTCCGCGATGACAACAGAGACTTAGCTAGCTGCGCTTAACGTTCGAACCCGGAACTGTAGTGACGCCCCAAGCACTGCAGTGCCTTAGACCGCTGCGTCACTCGGGAGGCCTCTGGCAACTTCATTTGGTCCTAATGACACTCAGTGGGTTTAGTGTGACTGGCATCTCTGCTGGGTGTAGTGGCACCTTATGACTTCCAGATGGCCTTGGGGACACCACTGATAAACAGCACCAACACTTTGAATTATTCTGTTCAGATATGAGGACAAGTAAGTACATGTTTGTGCATTTAACAGTTTTTCTTATAGGTTACAATCAAATGATGAAGAAAGTGAACTTAAGATGATTTCATCTGGTCATTTGGATATCCTTTCTTATGAATGACAAAACACATCGTCACCTGGCCATCGCCATGTTCTTCTGGCCTCTGTCCGTGCCCTTGATGATCATTGGTCACCTAGTATGCCCTTGACTGGCGACTTTGGCTGGAGGTCTGGGCTTGTGCCATCTTCAGTTGGCATGGGGGCATACTGGAGACGGTGGGCACCTGCAGTGGCTGGCCTCAGGTCAGTCCTGAAGTGTGATAATTGCCCAGGTGCCAGCCATACGGTTGCCTCCTGAGAAGAAAGCTCTTCTGACAATAAGGGTTTCTCTCTATTTCAGCTTAAGAAAGAACATTATAGTGTTCCACAATGTAGGCTATACCATATAATATATACTGTCTGTACCATCATATTTTCCGTGTTCTAGATACACACAGTATTTTTACACTATTAAGTGTCTCTAGCATGGAAAATATGCTCATGGGACGAGTCTAAACGACACTCAGCTGGGTCATCTCTCAGAGGAATTCCCCATGATTCAATTATACGTGAACAGCACATGACGGAGGTCTAAAAATCAATGGAGGGGGCGTCTGTGGCCGTGAGATAACGCTTTACCCAAGAGAGGCGTGTCACCAATACCAATAATTAATTCAAGCTAGCCACAACCACCACCGAAGGATAAATAAGTCGCTACTGGATGTTCATATGTAGCCAACCACTGATACAGTCACTATCTGCTTCTCCAAAGAACAGCTGGGTGGAATATTATGGCCAGGTGGCCTATTTATTCTCCAATAATGTCTTATACTCACTATACAGGCATGGCATAGACGAGCACATCATTAGGGCAAAGTGTCAAATAAGCTGAACATCTGTTTTTCCATACTGTTCCCGGGTCTCTGCTCATTTGGGCCATGCTGTAATTCAATAGCACACTTTGGGAGTGTGTGTGTGGAGTATGTGTGTGTGAAGGTATTCCCTCTTGACACTACACAGCTGGCCGCCTGCACTCAGGGCCAGCCAGGCGAAGTTACCCAGCGATGCTTCTGGAGTTACTAACTCCCTGAAACGAACACCCCAAAAAAGTATTGACCCTATGAATGAATCACACCTTTTTTGAAACACAGTCCAGTTCTGCCTCAGTGTTCCTCTTCACACTTGGAAGAGGAGTGTTTGGAAACAAGGCACCAGCTGGAAAAATATACAATACGCAATACACTAGGGTATCGATCTGTTTTTTCATCCTCCATGTAGGCTTCTGTCTGGTCTTGTGTCCTTTTTTTGTAGTTTACCACTGCTGTTGATAAACACAAGAGAATCTCCATTGAAGAAGTTTTTTATTTTACATTTTTTTACTTCTGGACTAGGCTTAATCTGGGACACCGACCCCTGAACTTCATAATAATCGAGACAGTGTAGGATTGTTGGGCTGTTCTTGATATTACTGATATTCTTCATCCATGTTTGCACATGGAATCTATCTTTGACACTCATCTCCATCTGTTGTTTACAGGAGTACATGGACGCCAACAAGTGCATCGAGGAGCTACTCAAGCAGCTGGAAGAAGAGCGGAGGAATGTCCGAAGGTAAGGGAGGATCCTTGATCTGGGTTTGACAGCTGCTGCAAGTTGCCAATAAATATCAACAGCTGAACGCAATCTATTCTCAATGAGAACCAGCCAAACAATGTTGCTTAGTTTGGGAAGCTGACACAATGATGTGTGTGCAGTCTTGGTGAGAAAATGCTATTGTGAAGTGATGGTGAGGACAAGGGTGCTAAAGGTGAGGAAAGACAAAGATGTACGTTCAGTCCATTTCAGTTTTGGGGTTGGCTGGGGACATTTCTCATGGAGACAATGGGGATGTGGAGAGGTCAAACTCATGACCTTGGCCCTCAAACCTATCCTTAGACCCTTGAATGTCACACCGCCCAAAGAAAAGAGAGACCATTTTTCAAACTTCACCCCCATTATCCTATAACTCTCCATGTCAAAAGAGCTGGTTTCCCCCCATCCAGCAACTATTTTCCCCTTGAGCGAGCAGGGAGGCCTGGGAGAGGGGCCTCTCAGTGGACCCAGGGTGGATGGTGGGGGTTAGAGGTTGACCGCTGACCAGGGCCTTTGCTACGGCAGGCCGGCTTTCAATAGAAGGGTAAGGAAGTGGTGTGTAAAGGAATGATTGTCTTGTCCACAGTCTCACTCACACCACTTTAGAAGAGGAGACCCTTCCTCTTTTGACCAGGAAAGTGACCTAATAGATTAGAGGGGCCTGGTTGTTATTGTGTGGACTGGCCCATGGGAGTGGTTGGGGTTTTCTCACCAGGGGCTGTTTGGAATCCATGAACTTGCTTAGACCTGGAAGGACAGTGGGGGCAATAGCTAGGGTGGCTGACCCTACGTTTTAGTGATCATTGTTTAGTTTTGTTAAGGATTTTTAATTTGTGTGTTTGCGTAAATTCTTTCTGTAGGTGAAACAGAATGATATTCTAATTAGATAATGATAATTTTATCTATTCAACATTTTTCTTCCAGTGGCTCATATAAATAATCACTTACCTACAAATACTTAAAAATGACATAAAGTTGAAGTCGGAAGTTTACATACACCTTAGCCAAATACATTTAAACTCAGTTTTTCACAATTCCTGACATTTAATCCCAGTAAAAAATCCCTGTTTTAGGTCAGTTAGGATCACCACTTTATTTTAAGAATGTGAAACGTCAGAATAATAGTAGAGAGAATGATTTATTTCAGCTTTTATTTCTTTCATCACATTCCCAGTGGGTCAGAAGTTTACATACACTCACTTAGTATTTGGTAGCATTGCCTTTAAATTGTTTAACTTGGGTCAAACATTTCAGGTAGCCTTCCACAAGCTTCCCACAATAAGTTGGGTGAATTTTGGCCCATTCCTCCTGACAGAGCTGGTGTAACTGAGTCAGGTTTGTAGGCATCCTTGCTCGCACACGCTTTTTCAGTTCTGCCCACAAAATTTCTATAGGATTGAGGTCAGGGCTTTGTGATGGCCACTCCAATACCTTGACTTTGTTGTCCTTAATAAGCCAGTTTGCCACAACTTTGGAAGTATGCTTTTGGTCATTGTCCATTTGGAAGACCCATTTGCGACCAAGCTTTAACTTCCTGACTGATGTCTTGAGATGTTGCTTCAATATATCCACATCATTTTCCTCCCTCATGATGCCATCTATTTTGTGAAGTGCACCAGTCCCTCCTGCAGCAAAGCAGCCCCACAACATGATGCTGCCACCCCCGTGCTTCACGGTTGGGATGGTGTTCTTCGGCTTGCAAGCCTCCCCTGTAACGGCATTCAGAGGAAGAAGGTGAGGACCAAGGTGCAGCGTGATACGTGTTCATCTTATTTATTCGAAACTGAACACTGAATACAAAATAACAAAGGAATAACTGGAACAGTTCTGACAGGTGCAACAAACACTAAACAGAAAATAACCACCCACAACTAACAGTGGGAAAACAGGCTACCTAAGTATGGTTCTCAATCAGAGATAGACATCTGCCTCTGATTGGGAACCATACCAGGCCAAAACATAGAAATACAAAACCTAGACATACAAACATAGAATGCCCACCCACATCACACCCTGGCCAAACAAAAAATAGAAACACACAAAGCAATCTACGGTCAGGGCGTGACATCCCCCTTTTTTCTCCAAACATTACAATGGTCATTATGGCCAAACAGTTCAACTTTTGTTTTATCAGACTAGAGGACATTTCTCCAAAATGTACGATCTTTGTCCCCATGTGCAGTTGCAAACCATAGTCTGGCTTTTTTATGACGGTTTTGGAGCAGTGGCTTCTTCCTTGCTGAGCAGCCTTTCAGGTTATGTCGATATAGGACTGCTTTTACTGTGGATATGGATACTTTTGCACCTGTTCCCTCCAGCATCTTCACAAGGTCCTTTTCTGTTGTTCTGGGATTGATTTGCACTTTTCGCACCAAAGTATGTTCATCTCTAGGAGACAGAATGCGTCTCCTTCCTGAGCGGTATTTTCTGAGGTCTCGGCTGATTTCTTTTGATTTTCCAATGATGTCAAGCAAAGACGCACTGAGTTTCAAGGTAGGCCTTGAAATAGATCCAAAACTATAGTTTGTTAACAAGAAATGTGTGGCGTGGTTGAAAAATGAGTTTTAATGACTCCAACCTAAGTGTATGTAAACTTCCGACTTCAACTGTACGCATAATTACAATATTCAAATTCATGGTAATCAACCTCCTTGGAATAGACAGCTACGCTGACAGACCTGACAGACCAGATCCTAGGGATTGGCCGCTGTTCCTCGGATGTTGCTCGACATTGTTAGTGACAGTGATAAATTACTCCACACTTTCTTTTGTTGGGCTGAAGCAGAAACTCAGGACTGATAAAGACAGGCACGCCTCCTTCGACCATATTAGGCTGTGTCATACGGCTACTTCATCGGGTGGACTTACATTATATTCCTCCTTTTTTTCCTGGGAAAATGAAGGCAATCAATCCACCAAGAAGCTGGAGAGAGAACGAATTGGATTCCACTTCAGGGCTTGAGATTTCTGTGTCCTACAGACCGAATGCAAGATTATATTTATACAGTCTATCACATTATAGGGTGGTATTACACAGATGTAGGATATTGTACCTGATTTCAATATTACGTGCCATACTTTATTGTAAATGCCCTTTGTTTGATATTTTTTCCCACATTGTTAGGAGCTAGTAACACAAGCATTTCGCTGCACCCTCTATAACATCTGCTAAACTGTGTAGGCGACCAATAAACTGTGATTTGATTTGATGCTCTATTCCACTTATACTTCCACTTGTACTGTGTTTTCAAAATATCCCTACATTTACCCCTCAAAATACCCCTCCATATGCCCCTCAAAATACCCCTGAAGAGAGACATAATAAGTCATGTCAAACTGTGTATAAATAGCAGGAAATGCGTTTTAAAATGTCAAAATAAATTCTGGGGGAGGAGCCCCGGGCACCCTTCTACTGTTCTATCCCCCCCAATATCTACACCACAGTTTCGCCATTGCTATGTATTGTAATTGCAGGCTATAAACAGATTACAAATCAAACTCTTTAAAACATATTAAAATGTCTGCCAACGAATACAAGAAAGCTCACTCCAAAAACATTTTTTTGCCAATGTTCTCATCATATGTCAAACCCATCTGTTCCATAATATAGCCTCCTTGTATCCACTCCTTTCCACAACACACACACACACACACACACACACACACACACACACACACACACACACACACACACACACACACACACACACACACACACACACACACACACACACACACACACACACACACACACACACACACACACACACACACACACACACAGCACTGGCCGAGGGAGCATAGAACAAAACCACAGTGGGGTACTGTCGCGGCATCGCTCATTATTTCATTAACTCTGATGACGTCCATGACAAACACAAACAAAGGCTCCACAGCCCTGTGTCAACATCAGATTGAAAACCTCCAAACAAGACGAGACATGTCATGATGCGTCAAATAAGCTTTCCTTATGGTTGTTACGGTTATATCTGGCTCTCTCTTATCGTATCAGATATAGGTTGATTGTATGTGGAAATGATTGCCAAAAAGATAGATTCACAGTTGATGTATTTGGCCAAGCAACAATATTAAGTCTATGTTATGTACATCTATCTCTACATGTGAATAGAGAGGGAACGTGGTGAAAGTGAAGTGAGTGACAGCTTTCTCTCTGTTTCAGTGAGCTATTGAATGGGGGCAGGCGTGATTTGGATGAGGACATATGGATGCTGCTTCAGGACACTAAAAAGCATGACTGGCCGGGTGGAAGGTCACGTGCCCTGTCTGAAAAGCTGCTGTGTCGAGGGAACAGAAATATATAATCTTTCTTGGCCTTGGATTAAAACAATGCAGATTTAGTTTTTGTTCCCTCTTTCTGCCAATTCCTCCTTTTTCCCTTCATCCCCTCCTTCTTGCACTCTGTCCATGTGTCTGCGCGTATGGTTGGGATTGCCTGTGGTCTTATCTTATGTAATGAAAGTGTTTTTCATTGCATACTAAATCTCCATTGACTTTCCTTTGGGTGTCTGTGCCAACATTTTATGTAGAACACTGTCCGTTGATCAGCCAAGTGGCCAAAGCTGGTCTCACCTGGCCTTGCCCTTAGCAGATGGTGTGCGTCTTTGTTTGTCTGTGACCCCTCCACACCTTGGAGGACTCAGGGAGGGCAGGCAGGCAGGGGGCCTGCTCAGGGTAGCAGGGGGGTGGGGTGGGGAGCAGGGGAGAATGGGCACACTGCTGGCGATCTATGGAGGATAGTCTCTTAAGGCTATGAGGACCGGCAAGTCGTGCATCTGCAGCCCCTCCTGAATGGACATTAGCCAGGACATCTGCTGATCAATAAACTATTTATCATCTTTAGAGAGGAATTATCCCTCCAAAGTTGAGTGAAGTAGGAGGTCTGGCAGTAGGTTTTGATAGATTATCTGTCCATTTTGAAATATCTTTGTTTGGATGTATTTCTCTTTGGGTCTAAAAGTAGTAAAAAGTAACTCTTTATTATTCTCTAACGTTCAGCCACTTGGAATAAATGTATATTGTATTCCCATAGCTGTCCTTCACTTGTCTGTGTGTGTCCTTGCCTGATCAGGACATTACCACTACTCACTAGTACTGTATTATGCTTAGATGGTGAATTATAGCCACCAGAGCAGTGTGTTCATTTACCAGTTTAGCTTGCAAATGGGATTTCATCCATAGTAAATGGAATTATTTTCCTTCTGAATTCCCTCTAATTTATTTGGGCAATAATCCCTCCCATCATGAAATTGCAGCGTCTCAGTTGAAGACCCTAAGGCAGCGTTATGATCATCAAAAACAGTTCATAGTTGAGTATATGATGAAATACATCTTTATCGAGTTCCATTTTTGGGCGCAGACTGAGGGACACTTTCATTGAAAGAGAGCCCGTGTGTGTGTCGGCACGTGTGTTCATGTTTATGTTCGTGTGTGTTCATCCACTATGATGATAGCAGGCTAACGGAGGAGGCTTCTCCTCCACTGATGTTAACGGCTTGTGACTGTAGCTGTGCGGCTCACTGATGTTACTACAAGGCATGTCTCGACCTCAAAGACGCCTCTGTTCCTCCACCGCCGCCGCCGCCGGTCTCAGCAGATGAAAGGCTATGTAATCCTATGTGGAAGTATGCGACCCGCTCTCCATCTCTCCCTCTCTCCATCTCCAGATGATGAGGATAGGGCCGAGCCTTCCCTTGGTATGCCCCACAATGCAACTGCCCGCCCCAAGGCTCTGTTCTGCAGTCGTCTCACTTGGGTGAAGGCCATGCATTTGACAACTGTAATTGGATAAGTTGACCAGTCTAATGCTTTCATTTGATAATGCTAAGCCCCCACCAGAGACCTAATAAGGTCAATTGTGTATTTATGTGCCCTCCTGTGAGTGAGAGACTTAGCCTAATGCATTGATTAAAGGTCAGTTCCCCCACCATAGTCGGAGATAAATTAATCCATTGGTTTTCTATAGAAATGTTTTGCAGAGAGATCCCCCCCCCCACCCCCCCTCTTTTTCCCTCAGAAAACTCTCATCAAATACATTTTTGTATTTGTATTTGATTGGATTCGGTGAAATATGTTTCTTTTTGTAATCAGTGGTTGTTATTTCAAGCTCTTACATGTGTGCCCTGATGAATATAGCGTACTTTGAGCTACTCAAGAGTAAATTCTGAACAGAGAACTGAACAATACTTGAGGAAATATGCAGCATGTGCTTTTAGCCTGTATGTTCCATCTGTTTTTAGCATAACGCTAACTTTAGCTTAGTCTAAGCTTAGTCTAAGCTTCGTCTTAGCTTAGCTGCTTAGCTTAGTCTTTAATCATAGTACCGTGGAGAGCTGTGCTCACTGTTGTGCATCTTCTTGGTCAATACTGCACTGTACTATCTATAGGTGATGAAAACACTTCGGCCAATTGGTTAAAGCCTGACACTGTTGTTGACCCATAACACAAGTCAGCCATGACTGCCACAGTACATTATATGGATCTCCAACCACTAACATCAACCCAGTCTGGTCCAGTACTGTTTATGTCCGTGGCTACTGAAAGATAGCCTGGATAAGCCAAACGGAACGCTGCGTTCACCGTTGATCCCAATTGAACGCAGCGTTCAGTCTGGTTTAACCAGGCTTAACTGTAGGCTAACTGTAAGAGCCCTGTGGGTCTCCCGTGATTTATCAGTATGGCCAGGCCTGGCTAAAAACATGCATCAGTTTTATGGCGCTTATGAGAGGAAGAGGTTAATCGAATGGGTTAATGAAGCTTTTTGTTAATACATTCTGAAGGACGTGTCGTCTTAACTCGCCGTAATATCTCTGTGCTATAGTACAGTGGAGAAGGAAAGCACTTAGGCTAGTGACTGAAATGTTATGCTGGCCCTTTATCCAATCACCACCCCCACCATTCAGTCCACACGGTACCACAGTAGCGTCCTCGTGGGCCATGCAGTTCTCTTTATGATGTACTCAAGGTCAATCATAAGCTAAGTGGTCATCTACAGTCGCGGCCATTTTGAATTTGAACGCATCCTGTTACTTAAGATAAGTGTTTGTGTGCTTGTGTTCAATTCTTACATGAACGAGGTCAATGGCTACCCAGACTATTTGAATTGTGTGCCCCCCCCAACCCCTCTTTACGCTGATGCTACTCTCTGTTTATCATATATGCATAGTCCCTTTAACTATACATTCATGTACATACTAACTCAATTGTGCCGACCAACCAGTGCTCCCGCACATTGGCTAACCGGGCTATCTGCATTGTGTCCCGCCACCAACCACCCGCCTACCCCTCTTCTACGCTACTGCTACTCTCTGTTCATCATATATGCATAGTCACTTTAACCATTTCTACATGTACATACTACCTCAACCAGCCTGACTAACCGGTGTCTGTATGTAGCCTCGCTACTTTTATAGCCTCGCTACTGTATATAGCCTGTCTTTTTACTGTTGTTTTATTTCTTTACTTACCTATTGTTCACCTAATACCTTTTTTGCACTTTTGGTTAGAGCCTGTAAGTAAGCATTTCACTGTAAGGTCTGTCGTATTCGGCGCACGTGACAAATAAACTTTGATTTGTTTTGATTTGGTAGGCTGTACAAAGAAGGGCTCTGTAAAATCTGTTCTAACCTCAGGGGTCTTTCCTGATTAAATAGGTTGAATAAATAAACGATATTACACAACATTATAATAAAGGGACTTTTTGTTGTGCTGCTTACAGTACTGTAGGTCCATTGAGTGGAGGTATTAGGACTGTTCTTGTGGAAAATCAGATCCGGCGAAGAAGAGTGGTCACTGTGGCCTTGTGTAATTACTAATGAACACTTTTATTGACCCAACCAACCCAATGGCTTCCACACCATTAATCTCATGATGCCTGCCATGCTAACTATGGCACCACATACACACATCGCAACGTTTGAGCCGCTATGTTGTTCTATTTTGAGCAAAATGGGTGGCATCTACAGTTGTGATACTTTGAGTCTTTAGATGTACAGTATATTAGGTGAGCGATTGTTTCCTGAGATGTTTTGAGTGGAGTTCCTTGGCTTTATTATCAAGGTAAGCTAGTAGGCTAAACACTGTTTTTGCTCTTTTGTACGTATTCACCAAAGCATGCAGTTGTTTTGACTGACACGGTCGCTTTTAACCGTTTGGAGAAACATCCTTGTATTGAGATGTGTGGCGAGATAGAGGAGGTGCAGGTCTGGCGCAGTATTCTTCTGGATGTCACAGTAGCTGCATCTGTGCTATTCACCTCCAGCCAAGTACCAGACTGACTCACTATTGGGTTTGGGTGCTAGTAATGAATTAAACCATGCTGTGTCATTTCAGTATTGATTTCTTTTACAGTATTTATTGCTTTATAACATTGTATACGCTGTAGTTTTTTTGCTCCTGTTTAGCTCATGTGGTAGAGCATGGTGCTTGTGACGCCAGTGTAGTGGGTTCGATTCCCGGGACCATCTATATGTAAAATGTATTCACGCATGACTCTAAGTCGCTTTGGATAAAAGTGTCTGCTTAATGGCATTTATTATTAAATGTTATGTATATATATATTATTTTGTGTCAACAGTAATCATTGGTTAGACTGCTGGTCACAGATCAGCTATCTGGTCAGTTTGGCACGCCAATGACCATAGGAATCGTCTATACAGGACTGATCTGGGATCAGGCAAATCATTGTCCTCTTTAGAATCGTAAAGAATATGGTGTTGAATCCAAACCTACATCCCCCGTATGTCATTCTCGCCCCGAGCCACAGCCCTTGATCATGACTCTCAGTTCCATTGCATTACACGGGAGTGTCATTGTACGAAGGAATCTTCTGTAAGGGGGAGTTTTGTTTAAGAGCCGTGCCGCTGGGTCTGAACACTAACAAACGTCGCTTGAGTTACGGTTTTGGAAGCATAAGGACCTTACCTTTCATATCGGCGAGAAATCATTTGATACACACCTTTATAAGGTTAGTGTTCCTACACGGCCATATCGGCGAGTTACAGCTCGTGTTTACGGGAACCAGACGGAAGGCCGAGGGACAACCTTAGCCATCTACATCTAGCATGCCCTGAACACCTGTGTGGAACGGAAGAAGGCCGCCAGAAATGTGTTGTCACTGAAAAATACTGCCCGGCTGCATCTGTGACAAGGCCGGTTAAAACAGTGTACAGTGTAGATTTTACAGTGTAGATTTTACAATGTAGATTTTACAGTGTAGATTTTGCCTTTGTGAAATGATTGTGATGTGATATAAAAGTAGAGGCCTTTATGTTTCTCGAACCGTAACGCAATTCAGAACCGATTCATGTTTAGATGGAGTATTGGGAGTATTGGGCTACCTCTGAAAAGAACATATAAGGGCCTTGGACCATAAGGAGTAACGGTAGGCTCCTTAAGAGTACATCTTGGACTAGCTACCCCCATTCCCTTGAGTAGCACGGTCAGGCTAGGAATGGTGTCACACCCCCAACATATCACACCAACCCATTCCCTTGCTTAATGGAACATGACAGAGGCACATTGTCACAGATCCCACTCATCGTGTTGCACGTTCAATCTGGCCCCCCAACAAAATGTTAAATGGCTGTTCCAGTTTGCGGTCGGTGGGGCCGTCCCAAAGTGGACGATCACAGCTCAGATGATTTCCATAGTCTGATTGCTGTCTAGGGCGGTGGTTGAGTGCAGTGTAGCCCGAGCGGTGTAGCCTGTGTGTGTGTTGGGTAAATAAACGCCCATGTCTACACTATGGCATTCCCACCGCCCGTCTCAACGTGCAAACAGCCCAAGGGGGTAGTCTGTTGACAAATAAGTATGAAAGGTGAAAAAAATGCTATCAACACTTCTGGTTTTAGTTTCAAAAGGGTATTTAGACTTTAGCGTACCTCATTTAGTGTTCAGACATTCAGACATGTATACAAATGCTTGGCAGTTGTGTTTGTCTGAGCCAATAAGATGTGGTAAATAGTGTTTGAGGCCCTGAAGATTAAGGAAGGGGGGGAACATTTATACACACGCACACCATTGCATTTTATCCCATGATTATCGCCCCCTGATTAGCGAGTGTCCGGGGGGGAACACAGACCTTGACGACGATGGCGGCAGAAACTGGTCACGTAATGCGCTCAGCTAAGTGACGCACGTCATCAACCTCCTCTGTCCTCCCTCCGTCCACACATGTTTTAATAAGCCCTCCCGGATTAATGACATGAATGTCTGATGGCTGGGGGATTGTGGTCGCTTTTTACCAAGGAGGAGAGAAGGAGAGCCCCCCCTCAACTCCAATTCCCCCCACACCGCCCCTTATCAACCCTGGAAGGGAGGGCCCTTCCTCTCCCAGCAGTACCACCATCCACCACCCACCTTTCAGTGGAATGCTAGCCCGTTGGTGATGGTTAACAGGGGGGATGGTAGTAGTCGTGGTGGTGGTGGTGGTGTTAGTGGAACCAGTCAGGTTGTGTGTGTGGGGTATGTTGGCACCCATGTGTTTACAAACATTGGAATCTGTCACTGACACTACAGGCAGTGGAGTAATCAGGGATTCCTAATGAGTTGAGAAGATCACTTACCACACACACACACACACACACACACACACACACACACACACACGCACGCACCCACGCACGCACGCACGCACGCACGCACGCACACACACACACACTAACTCACCCCTGGACATGTTTTTACACATTTTAAAACAATGTCCATGTGGTGGAAGTCCAAACAAACAGAGCTTCCTGTTTCGGAGGGTTTCGGATTCTGCTATGAGTGACTAGGCTTGTTCTGCTGGTTTCTGTCTCACTACAGACAAGCTGTGTTTCTGTGTGTCCATTTTGGATCCCGTTGTAGACATGGCCGTCGCTCAATGTTGACGGGGCATGCAGTTTATTGAATTAAAGTGGGGGCTACTCCTCAATATTTCTTGATTATGTATCCGTTCCTGTTGACTTCTGAGTCCATTTATCTTTTTTATTCAAACAGGACAATGGGACTAAATTGGTGACCACCTGCTCTAGAAATCAAATTACACCCTCACCACATATTCAGATTGTGTGTGTGTGTGTGTGTGTGTGTGTGTGTGTGTGTGTGTGTGTGTGTGTGTGTGTGTGTGTGTGTGTGTGTGTGTGTGTGTGTGTGTGTGTGTGTGTGTGTGTGTGTGTGTGTGTGTGTGTGTGTGTGTGTGTGTGTGTGTGTGTGTGTGTGTGTGTGTGTGTGTGTGTGTGTGTGTAAGACACATCTGCAACTTATGATAAATGCAATACGCTTGATGCATGACACTTCGGTCATATTCAACATAATAAGCCGTCGTGAATCTTCCCTGTTATTACGAGTATGTTTCTCACTGTCAACTTTATGGGACACAATGATCCCGTGATGAAAGTGAAAGTATGTCGTCTTGACACGCCAAGACTTTACGGTCACGGCACACACTTTCCAGCTGATGTTGCGTCCTCTAACCAGTTCAAACGTTGGCTTTCAGATCCTGCCTGTTCTCACTGGAATGTGCCCGTTTCTGGTTTTACCACCATCTGATTGACTTCTAACTTTCTCTGACCGAAAATGCGGTGGTATGTGCATGTTTATTTTTCACCCAACTACAACTTTCACTCGTCATAACTTTCGCTAGGAGGCATCCGCTTCTGTCCCCTTTGGTTGTGGTGCTACTAATTGCTCATGTGTTTTTGAGTAATTGTTCATTTAGTGACATTAGTGACTAGTGCATGTTGGGCAGAGGGACTGTGATTGGCTAGGCTGTGAGTAGCTCTTCCTTTCTCTTCCTCTTTATTTTAACAATGACTGTTTTCGCCAGCCAGGACCCTTTCAATTTCCATTTCACCCCTCCAGTGTCTGCCCCCTTTTCACAGTGGAGGGGGGAGACAATGGAGAGGGGTCCCCTCCCCCTTCCTCTCCACTTCTCCCCCATTTCTCCCCTCTCGACCCTCGTAGGCGTCCTGATCGAGAGGCTCGGGGCTTTGGTTTGTCACAGCCATTCAGCTGAGACTGATTGTGATTGCGGCAGATGGGCTGGAGTTTGTCCCGGGCAGCCAAGCCTCTCTCTATCTCTCTCTCTCTCTCTCTCTCTTTCTCTCTCTCTCTCTCTCTCTCTCTCTCTCTCTCTCTCTCTCTCTCTCTCTCTCTCTCTCTCTCTCTCTCTCTCTCTCTCTCTCTCTCTCTCTCTCTCTCTCTCTCTCTCTCTCTCTCTCTCTCTCTCTGTCAATTCAATTCAATTCAATTCAAGGGGCTTTATTGGCATGGGAAACATGTGTTAACATTGCCAAAGCAAGTGAGGTAGATATTATACAAAAGTGAAATAAACAATACAAATTAACAGTAAACATTACACATACAGAAGTTTCAAAACAATAAAGACATTACAAATGTTATATTATATATACAGTGGGGAGAACAAGTATTTGATACACTGCCGATTTTGCAGGTTTTCCTACTTACAAAGCATGTAGAGGTCTGTCATTTTTATCATAGGTACACTTCAACTGTGAGAGACGGAATCTAAAACAAAAATCCAGAAAATCACATTGTATGATTTTTAAGTAATTCATTTGCATTTTATTGCATGACATAAGTATTTGAACACCTACCAACCAGTAAGAATTCCGGCTCTCACAGACCTGTTAGTTTTTCTTTAAGAAGCCCTCCTGTTCTCCACTCATTACCTGTATTAACTGCACCTGTTTGAACTCGTTACCTGTATAAAAGACACCTGTCCACACACTCAATCAAACAGACTCCAACCTCTCCACAATGGCCAAGACCAGAGAGCTGTGTAAGGACATCAGGGATAAATTGTAGACCTGTACAAGGCTGGGATGGGCTACAGGACAATAGCCAAGCAGCTTGGTGAGAAGGCAACAACTGTTGGCACAATTATTAGAAAATGGAAGAAGTTCAAGATGACGGTCAATCACCCTCGGTCTGGGGCTCCATGCAAGATCTCACCTCGTGGGGCATCAATGATCATGAGGAATGTGAGGGATCAGCCCAGAACTACACGGCAGGACCTGGTCAATGACCTGAAGAGAGCTGGGACCACAGTCTCAAAGAAAACCATTAGTAACACACTACGCCGTCATGGATTAAAATCCTGCAGCGCACGCAAGGTCCCCCTGCTCAAGCCAGCGCATGTCCAGGCCCGTCTGAAGTTTGCCAATGACCATCTGGATGATCCAGAGGAGGAATGGGAGAAGGTCATGTGGTCTGATGAGACAAAAATAGAGCTTTTTGCTCTAAACTCCACTCGCCGTGTTTGGAGGAATAGAAGGATGAGTACAACCCCAAGAACACCATCCCAACCGTGAAGCATGGAGGTGGAAACATCATTCTTTGGGGATGCTTTTCTGCAAAGGGGACAGGACGACTGCACCGTATTGAAGGGAGGATGGATGGGGCCATGTATCGCGAGATCTTGACCAACAACCTCCTTCCCTCAGTAAGAGCATTGAAGATGGGTCGTGGCTGGGTCTTCCAGCATGACAACGACCCGAAACACACAGCCAGGGCAACTAAGGAGTGGCTCCGTAAGAAGCATCTCAAGGTCCTGGAGTGGCCTAGCCAGTCTCCAGACCTGAACCCAATAGAAAATCTTTGGAGGGAGCCGAAAGTCCGTATTGCCCAGCGACAGCCCCGAAACCTGAAGGATCTGGAGAAGGTCTGTATGGAGGAGTGGGCCAAAATCCCTGCTGCAGTGTGTGCAAACCTGGTCAAGAACTACAGGAAACGTATTATCTCTGTAATTGCAAACTAAGGTTTCTGTACCAAATATTCAGTTCTGCTTTTCTGATGTATCAAATACTTATGTCATGCAATAAAATGCAAATTAATTAATTAAAAATCATACAATGTGATTTTCTGGATTTTTGTTTTAGATTCCTTCTCTCACAGTTGACGTGTACCTATGATAAAAATTACAGACCTCTACATGCTTTGTAAGTAGGAAAACCTGCAAAATTGTCAGTGTATCAAATACTTGTTCTCCCCACTGTATACAGTGTTGTAACAATGTACAAATGGATAAAGCACACAAGTTAAAATAAATAAGCATAAATATGGGTTGTATTTACAATGGTGTTTGTTCTTCACTGGTTGCCCTTTTCTTGTGGCAACAGGTCACAAATCTTGCTGCTGTGATGGCACACTGTGGAATTTCTCCCAGTAGATATGGGAGTTTATCAAAATTGGATTTGTTTTCAAATTCTTTGTGGATCTGTGTAATCTGAGGGAAATATGTCTCTCTAATATGGTCATACATTGGGCAGGAGGTTAGGAAGTGCAGCTCAGTTTCCACCTCATTTTGTGGGCAGTGTGCACATAGCCTGTCTTCTCTTGAGAGCCATGTCTGCCTACGGCGGCCTTTCTCAATAGCAAGGCTATGCTCACTGAGTCTGTACATAGTCAAAGCTTTCCTTAAGTTTGGGTCAGTCACAGTGGTCAGGTATTCTGCCACTGTGTACTCTCTGTTTAGGGCCAAATAGCATTCTAGTTTGCTCTGTTTTTTTGTTAATTCTTTCCAATGTGTCAAGTAATTATCTTTTTGTTTTCTCATGATTTGGTTGGGTCTAATTGTGCTGTTGTCCTGGGGCTCTGTGGGGTGTGTTTGTGTTTGTGAACAGAGCCCTAGGACCAGCTTGCTTAGGGGACTCTTCTCCAAGTTCATCTCTCTGTAGGTGATGGCTTTGTTATGGAAGGTTTGGGAATCGCTTCCTTTTAGGTGGTTGTAGAATTTAACGGCTCTTTTCTGGATTTTGATAATTAGTGGGTATCGGCCTAATTCTGCTCTGCATGCATTATTTGGTGTTCTACGTTGTACACGGAGGATATTTTTGCAGAATTCTGCATGCAGAGTCTCAATTTGGTGTTTGTCCCATTTTGTGAAATCTTG